>NW_025814896.1:68412500-68426069 GCF_022079265.1 Lynx rufus
TGTGTTTGTGTTTGTGTGTGAGGCTACTTAGGTCTAGAACCATAGACAGGAGGATAAATGGGAAATGCTCATAATTTCTGGCTATTATTGATTGGTCAGGACATCCTTTGCTGTCTTGAATCCTCATAACCTGTGGTGATGGACTTGGGTCCCTGTTTTACAATGGAGGGACTTGGGAAGTCTTAGGATGTTCAATATGTTGAAGATGTATTTTCACTCTCACCTTTAATATGAGAGGATTTTTATTGAATGCTTACTTAAAGGGCCTTGTATGAGGAACACTTTGGCCATTTATCCAGAAGTGACTTGGCTTTTAAGTTGATGCTGTTTCATTAGGAGAAAATCCAGTCTCTAGCAGGGCAAATTTCCAGAAGACTCAAGTCCTGGCTTCTTTTCTCTTTTCCATAGGATTCCATGCAAATGCTAAATTCCTTTTAGCAGAGAAAAGGAGCTTGATTCTGTCCTTTGTCATCCCAAATTTCCATAATGTCTTGTTAAATCTCAGGGTAATTAGTGTTTACCCAGAAGCCATGGAAGAACCTGGACTGTAGCCTTTTTGATATAAGAATTTATGAAAGACTCTTTATCTTAGCCATTGTCTGTATCTTTTTATTGGGACAGGATGAATAAAATTAGAGTAAGACTGGATATCAGGGAAGGAAAGGAACCTATAGAGAGCTATGGAAGTTTGAAAAGGTAGCTTAAAAGAAAAGCTGAGTTAGATGAAGGCAGGGACTATATCCTAAGGCATATGCTTCTGTGACTGACTCTTCTTAGGAGCTACTACTGCCTTTGAGCAGTTGTTGATCTCTAGTGCCCCTGGTGAGCTTTGATTAAATTAAATTGATTCTGAAATTCTCTTTTTGGTTTGAAGATGTCAAGAGAGCTATGTAGCCTGAGCTACGAGCTGGCATGTAATCTGGCTCTGCACTCAGTCATCACTACTCTTGTCTTAGAGTGTTTTTAAAAACCTTTCTCTTGACAAAGTTGTTATTATATGGCCTTAATATACCTGGAGTCCCATATGGCTCAGTCTTTGCATGGTGTTGGCTTTCTTTTTTGAACCCAACAATGGAGATGTCAGAGGAAAAAGAGGTGGATCTCAACCATTTCCATTAACTGACAGAAAAACTGGGAACCCCAGGGAGATGAATGTGTTTGGCTGCCAGCATGGGAGAAATGACAGACTAAGGAGGAAGGCCAGGGACATCCAAAAGATTGGCTGGAAGAGTGATTTCTCGTGTGTCCTTATTCTTCCCCATGTTACTCTGGTGATGCATTGCCTGCCTTTGTGGGCAGAAAAGCAGCAATACCAGGCGGAAGTGGCAGGGTAGTGTGAGGGCAGCTCCAGGGCCAAAGTGAAAAGCCAGCAGCCACAACACCTAGACCACTGAGCGTTTCCTTATTCTGTCTTCCTCTATCCAGTGGACTAGGCAATTACACCGAAGAGGTGTGTGTGTATGAGAACATGCCTGGCTATGAAGTGATGAGATGTTCCCTGGAGACCAGGGGAACGCCTGGTGGAGGTGGGGATCTGGGAATGGTTGAATTCAGAGGGTAACCTTTGAGACTTTCTACCTTGAAGACCATCCTCCTTTCATTCACCTGGAGAATAAGCAAAGTCTGTTTTTATAGCTCTCCCAGGTAGATAGTCTTTGCAAAGCAGCTGGTAGTCTTAAGGGAATAAAGGATGCACTTAAAAGGAAATGTGGCCAGACATGTGAAGTGTAAAAGTTCTACGAAAGAAATTTAACAAGAGGAGTTAAACCAGAGGAAGCAGCTTATATAAAGAATAAGCATAGTAATTATCCTTAGAGATGAAGGAGAATATTGAAAAAAATAAAGCAGGGAGAAGCAAATATGAATAGGAACCAACTGGTTTATTTGTATCCAAATATAATTGGTGAAATAAAGCACTCAATGGATTGGCTGCATAAAATGAATGGGTACAGCCAAAGAATCTACTAGTAGATAAATACTGGAATAAGGAATTTCCCCAGAAGGCATCAGAAAATGAACAGATGCCAAGTTGAGAAATCAGGAGGATTGAGGTATAAGTTCCTCTCAAAATCACAGAAGGGAAAAAAAAGACCCTGAATGGGAGGGACACAGAGTACTAAACAGAAGGTGACCTCACACAGAGATGTTCCACAGTAACCATGAAGGATATGAAAAAGAAAACTGTAAAAGATTCCAAAGTTAGAAAGGCATAGCACCCAAAAGGACTTTGGGTATATATTTATAGTTACCAGTGAATTTTACATATATATACATATATTTTTACACTGTTTCTTAGTATCTTTTTATTTCCAGTTGAATAGTACCCTTTAGCATGTCTCAAAAGGCAGATCTAGTGGTGATGAACTCCTACATGGATGGAATTGTATGTTCCCTTGTCAGTTTCCTGAGCCAGTCCCTGTAGGGAAAGGAAGACCTTTTACTCATTTTTGTAATCCTGCTGCCTATCACAGTGCCTTCTCCCTAACAGGTGCTTAATCAACTTAGGTTGAATGGAAAAGCCATGTTTGAACTGCCTTTTTAATAGATGGAGTAGGCATATCAGGCAGGCAACTGTCAGGATGGCCTTTTAGGCAGGGAGCATTGCATGTACAAAGACATGACAACCTGAAAGATGAGGCATACTGCAGGAGGAAAGGTTTGAAAAAGGCAGGAGAATAGTGAAGTAGTCAGGGAGCAGGTTTCTGAAGGGCAGAACTTCAGAGGGACAGGGGTAGTTTGGGAAATAAGAATTATGGCTGTATGTTGACAAAGTAGATGAAGGTGTAAAGCACTGGGAATAAGTAAGTGAAAGTATTGTGAAGGTGAGGTCTAGGCTGGGGGATCCATGAGGATGCTGAAGTCTCCAGGAAGGTTCAGGATTGAGGAAGGAAATGGAGACAGGTGCCAAGGTTTTTGATAAGCATGGTGGAATTCACTGAAGGGCAGAGAACAAAGTGTCCCAAGCAAAGATGATAATGCTGGCCTGCCATTTTGCATAGGACTAGGATGATTTTTTTAGGTCTTTTTAGTCCAACAGCCCCTGCAAAACTGCCAAAGGTGTGGCCAGAAAGATGCTGAGGAATGTTGGTGGACTCTCTTCTTAGTCACTGCCACCTGCTTGTGACCTTCTAACTAGATTTGGCTTTACTTGGGGACTATCACAGTGGGGAGATGGCATGTTGGAGGGAGCTGCTATATTTACTTTGTCTTAGTGTCCGCATCGGGGCTCCTCTGTCTCTGGCTCCCTTAATGTGTTCTCACAGATTGGAGTCATGTTCTCACAGAGCACAGAGCGACTGTGGGCAAGGGAAATAGTAGGGACCCTGAAAAGCTTTCTCCCCTTGTTCCCTGCTATACCTCATTCCTTAAGGCTATGTGGATACTTATGATTGCGGTTTGTATATTATTTGGTCTAAAAACAAAAAGCACTTCATCTAGAAAAACTTGAAAACCTAGAGTAGTTCTCTCAGTAGTGGGGATGGGATGGCACCCTTTATCTCCACTTTTTTGTGCATACTATTATGAACATCTGCAGAACTTACGTAAGTGTGCAAATGGAGGTATTGACCTGCAGCTCCTCTCCTCTCTTCCTTTTTTTTTTTTTTTTAAAGCTTATTTATTTATTTTGAGAGAGATAGCATGAATGGGGGAGGGACAGAGAGAGAGGGAGACAGAGAATCCAAATCAGGCTCCACATTGTCAGTGCAGAGCCCAATGAGGGGCTTGAAATCATGAAACTGAGATCATGACCCGAGCTGAAACCAAGAGTCAGACACTTAACTGAGTGAGCCACTCAGGTGCCTCTCCTCACTTCTCTTTCATCCTGATTCCATCCAGCATGCATGGTGTGCTTCAGCCTGCACTCTAAGGTCTGTTAACGTCCCACAAACAGCAATCTTTAGGCCTTGTGGTATGCACACTGGGGGTGTGGTTTTCCATGGGGAGGACAAGGCAAACACTGAGTATTTGGGCAGGAGGTTTTGGGGCACTAAGTATCAGCATGTTCAGTTGCAGACTGGGTGGTCATGTCTCCTTGGCATTGTGGACTCAGACTCCTTAGCAGGGCTGGGGCATGGCTACAAGAGGGCCAGAGTGGGGGCCCTCCCTACTCGGTGATGTCAGGGCAGGGACATAGCTGCCCAGATCTCAGGGCACTTTTGCCCTCACATCGCTTCATTTGTGAAATGACTTATTATGGCAGAGAAAGGGGCACAGGCTATGTAATGGTCTTACTCACTTCAAAAAAAGCTGACTCTTTAAGGATGAACAAAAATACACATAAAGTTTATTTCTTTCTTTCTTAAGGAAATAGCTTAGAGTTTTGAAACTTATTAACCATCTTGGCTCATGGCCAAGTATGGCACATGAGTTAGGGGTGTACTGGTCTAGAGTATACTTCATGGACCTTATCTTCCCCTGGCTTTTGCTGAGCTCAGGATTTTGCTTAGGGTCAGTAGGAAAAATGAGGTTTCAGGGAATTAGTAAAAATCCTGCTCACTTGAAAACTGGGCTTTGCTTTGTGACTCCATTTTTCTTGTTCATTTGATTAAATTTATACCATCTAGGCTTCACCGTGACCAGTTAGCACCAGCTGTATGGAAATGTAGTGGCTGCTCAGTAGTGTTTGCAATGTCTCTACTTTTATGTAACTTCAGGAAGTGTATAGCAGGAGACTCAAATTGTAGTTTCACTCTGCTTTCTGTTAGCTGCGTGACCCCACATAGGCCACTTAGCCTCTGAATGGCAATTTCTTCCTCTCTAACAAGAGAATCCTTCCTACCTCACAAGAATATTTTGAGAATCTAATGAGCCAATGCAAGTCAAAGTTTTCTAGAATGTGTAAAGCCCATTGGAATTTAAGAGATTATTATCACTGTGGTGTGAACCATTTATCATATCCCTTACAAAGTGACAGCTACACAGGAGAGCAGCTTTGCTATAGGGGGGCGTAGAGAGATGATGGTGGAACAGGTAAAGTAGGGCTGGGGGAATCAGGACGATGAGGTGGGGCACGTTAAAGGAAATGAAAAGTGACTGGAATTCAAGATCTCCTAGCGTTCAGGACTAGGATAGGCAATGTTTACACATTGGCTTAGTACCACAAACTTTTATTTTTTTAAATGTTTATTTATTTTGAGAGAGAGAGTATGCAAGAACATGCAGGAAGAGGGGCATGGTGGGAGCAGAGAGAGGTAGAGGTAGAGAGAGAATACCAAGCAGGTTCCACAATCAGCACAGAGCCTGATGCGGGGCTTGATCCCATGACCCTGGGATCAGGACCTGAGTCTAAATCAAGAGTTGGATGCTCAACTGACTGAGCTGCCCACGTGTCCCGATATGACAACCTTTTATATAATTTTTTCTGTTTGTCTACCTGGACCTTTTTAGAAGTAAAGAAAACCAAATAATCTGGCTCCCTATGCTTCATGTCTTTGTCCCACTCGATTTTCTCTGCTCCAGGCACGCTGACCTTATTTTTCTGGAACACAACAAGCTTATCCCCAGCCTTTTGCACTAAACTTGCTGTTCTCTCTGGAACATCCTTCCCTCAATGTCCGCATGTACCATATTCTACTACTTCCCTGTCTTCAGTCAAAAGTCACCCCTTGAGGGAGGCCTTTAAATTATCTTCTGACATTTCATATGCTATCCTTCTTCCCTGATTTGTGTTCTGTCATTAGCACTTGTGAGTGTCTAGCATTCACTATGTTATTGAGCTTGTATGTCTTCTTACCTCTACAGAATGTAAACTTAACAAGGGCAGAATTTGTCTGATTACTTACCACTATGTTTTTATATTTTATTTATTTTTTGTTTATTTATTTAGGGAATAGTGGAGGGAGGGGCAGAGAGAAAGAGACAGAGGATCCAAAGTGGGCTGTATCCTGACAGCAGAGAGCCTGATACAGGGCTCGAACTCACCAACCATGGATCAAGACCTGAGCTAAAGTTGGATTCTTAACCGACTGAGCCACCCAGGTGCCGCTTATTTTATTTTAGAGTTTATTTATTTGTGTGTGTGTGTGTGTGTTTGTGTGAGAGAGAGAGAGAGAGAGAGAGAGAGAGAGAGTGAGCAAGCATGTGGACATGAGCAGAAGAGGGGAAGAAAGTGGGAAAGAGAGAATCCCAAGCAGGCCCCACACTAGTAGCACAGAACTGGACATGGGGTTCAGATTCACAGATCATGAGCTGAGCTGAAACCAAGAGTTGGATGCTTAAATGACTAAGCCACTGAGGTGCCTCCCCATTGTGTTTTAGTGACTGGAATAGTATTTGACTTACAGTAGGTGCTTAATAAATATTTACTTATTGAATGAGTGGATGGAAAACAGAACTGTGTGGCTTCTTTAAAGTTGGTTTTTGATTTCTGGAAGTGGCCACCAGTGATCTAATTTATCTCAACACCAAATATTTGCATAACTACAAATGCTAACTAATATGACTTTTGATTTAGCTTCTCTCCCACAAGTAACCTGGCTCTTGAATTTTGGTCTAATTCTGTTTACAGATGTAGAAAACTAAGCTGCTGTAAGCCCTCCAGATAGTCTAGGAAGGAGGGCTTACCACACCAGCCAATGTTCCATCAGGTCACAGTGAATAGAGGTCTTCCTGGGTCATTACCTGAGGAAGCACTACCTTTGCTGTGGTGTTTGGGAGCCTGGGCTGGGAGCAGCCTATGTTCTACTTGGAATACATGGAGAAAAGAATTTTGTTGGGATACATGGAGAAAGGATTTCTACAGGGATGTGGCCTATAAAGGGTTCCCATCACTTTATAGACAGAGGAAGTATAATATTATTACTATTTTTCAAGTTTTCTTCCTTTCCTCCCCTTCTTCCCCTTCTCTCCTATGTTATGGAATATGTAGGCATTTGGTAGATTATTTATTTACTCACTTATTTATGGATAAGAGCCCTGTGATATGGCTTTGTGAATGAAAAGGAATGAAACAACTTAAAACCTTGTCTATCCAAACCTCATCTTCATGTAACTCATTAATATCTGGAAGTTGAATGACCCTGGCTAATGATACATGTGGGAAAAATTGCCTGAAAATTCACTAAAGGCAGAGCCAAAATTCTCTCTTTATCTTATGTGGTGAGCATCACTAGAAATAAGATGATTTTTATATTCTTCTCTTTGTAGGTTTGTTTGTAAGTAATGTTTCAAGATTCAAGGAATCTTTTGTTAAGTAAAGGAATTGAGAGCACAAAAATAGAGTACTATTACAATTTTGGGATTTAGTGAATTTTTGAGGCCTATCTAAGAAAAGAGCTCAGGGGCTGTGGATAATGCTATTAGAACAGAATATTAGGAAGACTTAGGTCTTGAAAAGGACTGAGCTTTCCTTACATTTTCTGATGTCTGAAGTAAAGAGGCTTTGAAGACCTTCAGAAATATTTTCTTATTACTCATCCTTTAAACTAGATCCTAGGGCTCCAGATGATGGTATGTGGGAAGTCTAGAACATAATGGTATGACCAATGGACCTCTCTGTTGGAATCTAAGGCCGAGCCCATTGAATGTTTTGAGCTCAACTCTTTGCAACAAGTTGAAAGGGTTTAAAGACGGAGATGGGCAAGTACCAGCCTAAAAAGATATAATCCGAACCTGGTTTCCTTCTGAATTTCTCTTTTCTTTAACTTGTCTTGCCTTTCTCTCTCTCTTCTCATGTCTCCCCTTTTCCTGTCCTTGTACTTCTTTTTTTCTTTTATCCCTTCTCTTTGTTCTTTTCAATTTCCATATCTTGCCTTAAATGAACATTTCTTAGGTAATATCTGACTCCAGTGGTTGCCTTAAGATCTAAGCAGCTTCTAGAGTTTGTCCCAGGAAGGACAGACTAACATAGGGAGGAGAAGCTGGAATATGGGCCAAGGGTGGAGGGGGAGAGGAGTGAGGGATGAGAACATAAAATGGGAGATGTGAAGGTGTGGTATGCTTCTTGACCTTGAACCCCATGGTTTCATCCCATAAGGATTTGGGTTAAATCTGGTTGTAGGATGGGATTGCCAACCCAACATTCCCTCCACTGAATCTTCCCCTTCCACCTTCCTAGCTAACAGAGCTGTCTTTCCACTACAGAGGCTAACTGTAGCAGAGTCCATGTTTGCCATCTCTCTTGCTACCAAGGTAGTAATATGAGATAATAGGTAGGAAGAGATATTTTCTGAGGGTCTTTTGGGAGACATTTTCTTCCCTTTTGAAAAGAGACACAGGGAAGTGAAGATCGACATTTTGTTTCTGGATTTGGTTATACCTGTATGTGGTGTGTAGAATTGCTACAGCCTTGCTGCCAAGGAGGAATCATGACTGAACACTCCAAGGATGGCAGGACAAAAACATGGAAAGGTCCTGGATCCTTGAGCTCATGGAGCTGCCAGTCCAAGTCTGCAGCATCTTATGTAATTGGCTTTGTGGTTTAAGCCATTCTTAGTTGGGATTTCTGTTACTTGAGCTGAAACCATTTTGATGGGAACCAGTTAGTACAGTCTCATGGCTGGGCTTTATTTTGTGCTGACTTTGAGTTATTTTTTTTTTTCAATGTTAAGTATTAAACAAAACATCCTATATATTTGTCTTCCTCCAATGCCCTTGATTATTCAGAAGCTGAAACTTCATTCTTTGTCTTTATGAGCTTTTCTTATAAATTACTGATTCCAACACTTGTGGCCATCACCCTAGAATTGAGATATCAGTTTCAGTAATCTTTTTCTGATTTCCTAATGAATACTATATGATGCTGGACAAAACAAGGCAGAGTGTCACTTCTGATAAGATCTGTAGCATCTTGGTGATGCAAGTACAGAAGAGCCTTTCTCTTGTTTTAGTCCTCTCTCCATGTACCCCTTCCAGAAATGAAGTCTGAAGGGTTCTCCATGTTTTGTTAACCACTGAGCCCTGTCATACAATAGTCTCATGTGTTACTGCCTCCATTCCCCACCAGTACTGTTCCTGTATGTGGCAAGATAAAAAAATGTATTAATCTGTGTATCTAGTTCATCATATCATTCTGCTGGCTAAAAGCTTGTGGATTTTCTCACTCAGTCTCTGTTCTGATCCTTTTGAGGATCATTCTGTATTGTCTGACTGCTTCTTAAGCAGTGAAAGAGAATCTGGAGCAGGGTGGAGGTGAGGAAGGTGATATGAGAGATGGCCAGGATGAGACTGAAGGAGTTCTAGGTAGGTGAAAATCTGAGGAAAGAGTAATGGAAGCAAGGCCCAAGTTGAGGTCAGAGAGTTGGGGAGAAACTTATACAGGGCAGCCAGCCACCTGGTTTGCATGAGGATGGCCAAATGGATTGTTGACAGCCAGTATTCATTCTGAAAGATCAGTACCTAGGCTGTGTCAATATTTTGAGTATCCCTCTGAAGTCATGGGTACTTGAAAAATCTCTGGGAGATACTGGTCCTCTGTGGTGTTAGAGATTTGAAATAAAAATTTTAGAAAAACAAGTTGGATAATATTTGATTTTTTTGGTTTTTTTTTTTTTCTGTTCGTTTTGTTTTGTTTTCTGTTACCACTCTGGGACTGAAACACCACTCTGAGTCACAGCCTAGAGGTATGACCTGTATAATCTTTGTCTTTTTTTTTTTTTTAAGGGAAAAAAGTGATACACTGGACGCCAACTGTTTTTATTCAAATGCAGGAAGTATTTTTCCCTTAAGAGTTTAGGAGCACTAAATTTAGCTCCCTATAAATATGTTGGCTTTTTTTAAGGAAAGTCTCATCTCTTACAAGAAGTGTTGTAGTGATAAAGCGATGGAACAAAAGTCTTATGAGCTTCTCTTGGCATTTATTTATCTTTAAACATATTCTTGCCTCTTAGAACCACTATCTGTTAAACCAATGTGTCATCAACAGCTATGTTGTAAAATAATTAATACTGTATCCTAGTTTTAATTTAGCTGCTACTTGCTTTTGAGTCCAAATTCACAAACCTATTCCTTTTGGACATAAACAAGGATGAAGTATGGCTGCAGATGGAGCTGGGACACCCAACAGTGTGACAAACTGGTGTGGGGGCCAGAGAGGAAAATGCTAAATGAAAATGCTTTATTTTCATGTCAGGTTAGACCAGTGTTCTCCAATAGAAACATAACATAAGCCACAAACATGACCTACATAGGTGACTTTAAGTGTTTTAGTAGCTCCATTTAAAAATGTCAAAAGAAATAGATGAAGTTAATTTTACACTTTTCTTAATGTGTTCGAAATAGTAGTGTTCTAGTAGGTAGTCAGTATAAAAAATTACTGAGTTACCATACATCCTTTATTTTTTTCTTTGCAGTAACTATTTGAAATCAAGTCTGTTGTGTGCACTTATAGCATGTCTCATACTGGTTAGCCATATTTCCAGTGCTCAGTAGCCACATGTGGCTAGTGGCTACTGTACTGAAGAGCCTAGGTCTAGACTATTTTTATTTATTTCACGTTTATTTAGAGAGACTGAGTGGGGGAGGGTCAGAGAGAGAGAGAGAGAGAGATTGGAAGAGAGAGAAACCCAAGCAGGCTCTGTGCTGTCAGTGCAGAGCCTGACCCAGGCCTCCCTCTGACAAACAGTGAGATCATGACCTAAGCTGAAATCAGCAGTTGGACACTGAACTCACTGAGCCAGCCAGACACCCTGGTCTACACTATTTTTAAAGATAACCATTCTATTGTTCACTTGATGCTCACAACAGATCAAGATGATGCCAGGGCACATAGGGAGAAATGATTGCTTTTTCTTCCAGCCCTATACGAACTTCCTTGTTAATTCATTTGGGACAAAGTTATGAAATGTTTGCCATAAGGCAAGAGGAGGAAGGATTGGCTTCAACATGGAAAGAGCATACTCTGAGAGGAGACTCAGAGCTTTGTGAGGTGGTTATGGAACAGTGCTTGGTGGAGATTTATGGTTGGAATTTATGGTCCAGGTTTTCTAGACTGGGTCTTTCAGGAAGATAAATACGGGAAATATAGTTACTTATTAGGAACAATATGGTATAATGGAATGAGTTCTAGATCAAGGGTCAGGAGTACTGGGCATTGGTCTAGGGGGAGAAAGGTAAACTAAAATGTATCAAGCCTACTATAACACTAAAGCACTTAACATTTTCTTACTCACTTCTCACAATAAGCCCAATAGTTAGGAATTCTAACCAATTCCAATTAACATGAATAAGTTGAGCCTGGAGAGATAGTATAGTGTCCTCGCTTATTGAGGATTTATGATAAAGTCTTAGCTCTAATTCCAAAGCCGCTAGGTTCTTAACATTATAATCTACATACATGCCATATAGTAGGCTCTATCTTCTACAAATTAGGCTTTAACTAAAGAAGCAGAACCAGGCATGCATCTCATGCTGGAGCTCAAGTACACAACAGAGGCAGTGATAAAGGGAAGACCACTAGCATGCTGGAAGCCACCGCATGAGATGGAACCCCACAAGATAAAACTGAGCCCCGTTTCCATCTTGTTGCCTCTCCCCTTGGTCATAAAAGAATTTTGCAGCAGCCGAGGTTCTTCATCATTGAATGAAGCACATGTACCTGGCCCAGGAGTCAGACTGCCTGGAGGATCCAAGGGAAGACAGAGCATTTCCAGGCCCAGTGGCTGCTCCATAGCAGTGAGCTGAATCAGCCGATCAGCAACAAAGTGTAAGAGTGACAAAATGGCTAGAGTTTCCCTTAATCTCTTTTCCCAACAATCTTCTCTGTAGCCCATCATGATGGGAAGCACATAGGGGATTCTGGGAAATGTAGTTTACCTTATTGAAGCTGACGCATAACAAAGCCATCACATAGGTACTCAGTAAATACTTGTTGAATGAATGAATGAGTGAATGAACATTGTGCTGCTTCCCTTGGAAGTTTTTTGGGACTCGAACACCTAATTGTGGCTCTGCTTCTTATAAGCCAAGCCATCTGGAACAAGTCACTTAATCCTTTGAGTCTTGATTTACTTGTCTATAAAACTCCAAGAATAATCCTGGTTAATAGGACTTTTATAAGGATCAGTTGGGATGATCGGAACAAAAGCACTGTGAACATCATAAAGCATAAAACAAATGTATTGTTTTAATTATGAATGTTGTTACTACTTCAGCTTCCTAATCTATCATATGGAGTAATAGTTCCTGAGCAATTTACCTTACAGGTGTGCTAGGAAGATTAAATAGGATGAAGTATGTAGAGTACTCTGCCAGCTATGCCATGGCATATACTTCAAAAGTGAGACTTCAGTTATCCTTTGACACTGAGATACATTTTGCACCTAATGTTTTAGTTCTGGGCTAAATGGGTTAGAGGGACAAGTGTGTAATTGGTAACTCTGAGACCTGGAGGGCAGTGGCCATTTCTTGGATGGGAGTTGTGGGCAGTGGATAAAGTTTCTGTTCTGTAAGTTTGGGCTTGCATTTCATAGCAACCAAACCTGCTCATCAAAATGAAGAAATCCCTTCGGAAGTTCTTAGTGAAGATGGCATAGAGGAAGGGGTTGGCACAGGAGTTGATGGGGTAGAACAGGACCAGTAGGATCTTTGACTTGGACACAGTGATGAGGGGCACCTTGAGGGAGGCAGAGATGGCAAAGAAGGAGATGGGTGCCATGCAGAGGAAGTCTGTGAAGATGAGCATAGCCATGCGCTTGGCGATCTTGGTGTCACTAGAGGAGGACACGATATTGGGGTTTCTCACTGTGAGGTAGATGTGAGCATAGCAGCCACAGATAACCACAAAGGCCAGGACATTGAGCACAAGGAGGGACATAACATAGAGCTGTGACAAGGGGCTGTCAATATCCATGGGCAGGCAGATGCTCACCTTCATGTAGCTGCTGATGCCAAAGATGGGAAAGAGGGCGACCGTGAAAGCAAAGATCCAGCCTAGCAGCATGATGATGGCAGCATGGCGGAGCTGTACTTTGCATTCTAGCTGCATGGCATGGGTGATGGTATGCCATCTTTCCAGTGTTATGACTGTCAGGGTATAGACTGAAAGCTCACTGGCAAAGACTGTGAAAAAGCCAGCAGCATCACAGCCTGCTCCAGTTTGCCAGTCAATGGCATAGTTGTGGTATTGGCTTTTGGTGTAGATATCAACTGATGCTATGAGCAGTAGGTAGATTCCAATGCAGAGATCAGCAAAGGCTAGATTGCACATAAGGAACCGGGGAACTGTGAGTTTGTATTGGCTGGTTATCAGGATCATCAACACTATGATGTTCCCTGTGATGGCCAGGATGCTAATAAACCATATCAAGACCCTTAGAATATCATACCCCATGATATCTTCACATGGGTTGAATGCATCTGGCTTAGGGGAGCAAGTCACATCAACCACTTCATTGCATAAGTCATAGTCAAATTCACTGTACATCATGTCAAATCCTTTGGTGTAACTGGATTCCTCGTCTTCTGCCAGAGAGACTCTCTGACCCCTAGCCTGAGTCATATCATCAGCTTCTTGCCTTAAAATAGATTTGTTGCAAATTGGATGAAGCTCAGAGCTAGAAAAATACAAAAAGGAACAGAATCAACATCTTGGATCCAGAAAGGCAAATACATCTGTTTTTGCACAGGGTGGAA